>NW_027646437.1:0-38000 GCF_951394435.1 Stenella coeruleoalba | reverse complement strand
TGGCCGCAACACCTCAGGATGGCTTCAGGCCCTAATCTGGTTCCGGTACGGCACGCTGAGCCTTTGGTTATTTCCTCTTCCTGGTGGGAAATGAGAGTTAAATTTGCCCGTCCAGACACCTCCAGCTAGCCTCTCATTGGTTCTCGCTATTCCTGTTCATCTTCCGCAGAAATTGCAAACTGGGCCAAACAGGAGTTTAAAGGGACTGACTCTCCAAGTTGGGAGAGTGTTAGTAAAGCGTCTGGAATGTTCCACTGAAGTACCAGGGGACGAAAACTGAGACATATTTGAACACGTCTCCCGATCACACGGTTGATCATACTCTGGGTTCCACATGCATGTTTTAGCTGAAGAAAGAATACCTTAAACCTGGAGAGTTGAGACCCGTGGAATGGGTACCATGCAATATGACTTCAAAGGGTCTTCATTTGCTCACCGAACCTCTCCAATCCTATCACTGCTGCGTTTATGCCCCTGTACACATGCTTGATTCTCTTTCGGAGACATAGCAATCCATAGGTTTTAAGATACTTACAAGTCAGGTACATTCTTAGGCGTTTAATATGCGGTGTTGAGTCCATTTCGTTGAGCAAGGAGTAGCTCTTGTCTATTCCATATTTGGCTTAAGGAACTTTATCTGTGCTCATTTCAATCTCTGGTTTTATGCAGCACCCCAACTCACCTTTCCCCTTAAGCAAGCATAAGTTGGTTTTCTAAATTTGAGACCCTGTTCTGTTCTGTAATTCAGTTCCTGTGTAGCCAAGTTTACATTCCGTGTATTACTGATATCTTATGATGTTTCTTTTTCTGTGTGACTTATTTCAGTTAGAATCATCATACCTGAATCCACTCAGTGTGATGCTAAGGGCCTGATGACACAGATTTCATTGCTGAGTGATATTGCTTTTTAAGTAAATACCACAACTTTTTTATCCATTTTTCACTTTCTGCGATGTTGAACTTGTACTGTAAACGAGGTTCTTGTAAACAGAGCCGTTCCAAACTTTGGGGTGGCTGTGTCTTTTTGATTTTAATTTCCCTAAGCTATAGGACCATAAGTGGAAGTGCCCTAGGTTCTGTTGCTTTCTTTTTTAGATGTTTCAGGAAACACCATACACTTCTCCTTAGTGTCTGTTGGCAATTTCCATCCCGACCATCAGCATAACAAGGCTCCCAGTTCTCAATGGCCTGTTGCCTTTCTGGATTTTACACTTTTTTCAGATGGCCCTTTTGACCGGGGGGAAGTGAGACTTCATTGTAGTGCAGATTTCCTTTGCAAGCTTGCTTGGTTGGCCAAAAAGGGCGTATGCGTTTTTTCCTGAATATATTCAGGAAAAAACGCATACGCCCTTTTTGGCCAAGTGCATCATTGTGGACGTTCTGCCTCTTTTCCTATGCTTTCAATGCAATTCCAGTCTACCTCCTGAAATCGGTTTCCTGCAATTCTGCCCCGCTTTCAAGTCCTCTTGGCAGCCTTACTTCAGTCTATTTTTGGACGATAGCTGTCATTTATAACTCTGCAGGTTTGTGAATTACAGTGCCCCTGAGCTCCTTTCTTCAACTCGCTTTCTTGTGAGCTGGCCGCAACACCGCAGGATGGCTTCAGGCCCTAATCTGGTTCCGGCACGGCACACTGAGCCTTTGGTTATTTCCTCTTCCTGGTGGGAAATGAGAGTTAAATTTGCCCGTCCAGACACCTCCAGCTAGCCTCTCATTGGTTCTCGCTATTCCTGTTCATCTTCCGCAGAAATTGCAAACTGGGCCAAACAGGAGGTTAAAGGGACTGACTCTCCAAGTGGGGAGAGTGTTAGTAAAGCATCTGGAATGTTGCACCCGAGTACCAGGGGAGGAAAACTGAGACATATTTGAACACGTCTCCCGTTCACATGGTTGATCATACTTGGGTTCCACATGCATCTTTTAGCTGAAGGAAGAATACCTTAAACCTGGGTATTTGAAACCCGTGGAATGGGTACCATGCAATATGACTTCAAAGGGTCTTCATTTGCTCACCGAACCTCTCCAATCCTATCACTGCTGCGTTTATGCCCCTGTACACATGCCTGATTCTCTTTCGGAGACATAGCAATCCATAGGTTTTAAGATACTTACTAGTCAGGTACATTCTTAGGCGTTTAATATGCGGTGTTGAGTCCATTTCGTTGAGCAAGGAGTAGCTCTTGTCTATTCCATATTTGGCTTAAGGAACTTTATCTGTGCTCATTTCAATCTCTGGTTTTATGCAGCACCCCAACTCACCTTTCCCCTTAAGCAAGCATAAGTTGGTTTTCTAAATTTGAGACCCTGTTCTGTTCTGTAATTCAGTTCCTGTGTAGCCAAGTTTACATTCCGTGTATTACTGATATCTTATGATGTTTCTTTTTCTGTGTGACTTATTTCAGTTAGAATCATCATACCTGAATCCACTCATTGTGCTGCTAAGGGCCTGATGACACAGATTTCATTGCTGAGTGATATTGCTTTGTAAGTAAATACCACAACTTCTTTATCCATTTTTCACTTTCTGCGATGTTGAACTTGTACTGTAAACGAGGTTCTTGTAAACAGAGCCGTTCCAAACTTTGGGGTGGCTGTGTCTTTTTGATTTTAATTTCCCTAAGCTATAGGACCATAAGTGGAAGTGCCCTAGGTTCTGTTGCTTTGTTTTTTAGATGTTTCAGGAAACACCATACACTTCTCCCGAGTGGTTGTTGGCAATTTACATCCCGCCCATCAGCATAACAAGGCTCCCAGTTCTCCATGGCCTGTCCTGCCTTTCTGGATTTTACACTTTCTTCAGAGGGCCCTTTTGACCGGGGGGAAGTGAGACTTCATTGTAGTGCAGATTTCCTTTGCAAGCTTGCTTGGTTGGCCAAAAAGGGCGTATGCGTTTTTTCCTGAATATATTCAGGAAGAAACGCATACGCCCTTTTTGGCCAAGTGCATCATTGTGGACGTTCGGCCTCTTTTCCTATGCTTTCAATGCAATTCCAGTCTACCTCCTGAAATCGGTTTCCTGCAATTCTGCCCCGCTTTCAAGTCCTCTTGGCAGCCTTACTTCAGACTATTTTTGGACGATAGCTGTCATTTATAACTCTGCAGGTTTGTGAATTACAGTGCCCCTGAGCTCCTTTCTTCAACTCGCTTTCTTGTGAGCTGGCCGCAACACCGCAGGATGGTTTCAGGCCCTAATCTGGTTCCGGCACGGCACACTGAGCCTTTGGTTATTTCCTCTTCCTGGTGGGAAATGAGAGTTAAATTTGCCCGTCCAGACACCTCCAGCTAGCCTCTCATTGGTTCTCGCTATTCCTGTTCATCTTACGCAGAAATTGCAAACTGGGCCAAACAGTAGGTGAAAGGCGCTGACTCTCCAAGTGGGGAGAGTGTTAGTAAAGCGTCTGGAATGTTGCACCCGAGTACCAGGGGAGGAAAACTGAGACATATTTGAACACGTCTCCCGTTCACATGGTTGATCATACTTGGGTTCCACATGCATGTTTTAGCTGAAGGAAGAATACCTAATACCTGGGTAGTTGAAACCCGTGGAATGGGTACCATGCAATATGACTTCAAAGGGTCTTCATTTGCTCACCGAACCTCTCCAATCCTATCACTGCTGCGTTTATGCCCCTGTACACATGCTTGATTCTCTTTCGGAGACATAGCAATCCATAGGTTTTAAGATACTTACTAGTCAGGTACATTCTTAGGCGTTTAATATGCGGTGTTGAGTCCATTTTGTTGAGCAAGGAGTAGCTCTTGTCTATTCCATATTTGGCTTAAGGAACTTTATCTGTGCTCATTTCAATCTCTGGTTTTATGCAGCACCCCAACTCACCTTTCACCTTAAGCAAGCATAAGTTGGTTTTCTAAATTTGAGACCCTGTTCTGTTTTGGAATGCAGTTCCTGTGTAGCCAAGTTTACATTCCGTGTATTAGTGATATCTTATGATGTTTCTTTTTCTGTGTCACTTATTTCAGTTAGAATCATCGTACCTGAATCCACTCATTATGCTGCTACGGGCCTGATGACATAGATTTCATTGCTGAGTGATACTGCATTGTACGTAAGTACCACAAGTTCTTTATCCATTTTTCACTTTCTGTGATATTGAACTTGTACGGTAAACGAGGTTCTTGTAAACGGAGGCGTCCCAAATTTTGGGGTGGCTGTATCTTTTTGATTTTAATTTCCCAAAGCTATAGGACCATAAGCGGAAGTGCCCTAGGCTCTGTTGCTTTTTTTTTTAGATGTTTCAGGAAACACCATACACTTCTCCTGAGTGTCTGTTGGCAATTTACATCCCGCCCATCAGCATAACAAGGCTCCCAGTTCTCCATGGCCTGTCCTGCCTTTCTGGATTTTACACTTTTTTCAGATGGCCCTTTTGACCGGGGGGAAGTGAGACTTCATTGTAGTGCAGATTTCCTTTGCAAGCTTGCTTGGTTGGCCAAAAAGGGCGTATGCGTTTTTTCCTGAATATATTCAGGAAAAAACGCATACGCCCTTTTTGGCCAAGTGCATCATTGTGGACGTTCTGCCTCTTTTCCTATGCTTTCAATGCAATTCCAGTCTACCTCCTGAAATCGGTTTCCTGCAATTCTGCCCCGCTTTCAAGTCCTCTTGGCAGCCTTACTTCAGTCTATTTTTGGACGATAGCTGTCATTTATAACTCTGCAGTTTTGTGAATTGCAGTGCCCCTGAGCTCCTTTCTTCAACTCGCTTTCTTTTGAGCTGGCCGCAACACCGCAGGATGGCTTCAGGCCCTAATCTGGTTCCGGCCCGGCATGCTGAACCTTTGGTTATTTCCCCTTCCTGGTGGGAAATGAGAGTTAAATTTGCCCGTCCAGACACCTCCAGCTAGTCTCTCATTGGTTCTCGCTATTCCTGTTCATCTTCCGCAGAAATTGCAAACTGGGCCAAACAGGAGGTTAAAGGCGCTGACTCTCCAAGTGGGGAGAGTGTTAGTAAAGCGTCTGGAATGTTGCACCCGAGTACCAGGGGAGGAAAACTGAGACATATTTGAACACGTCTCCCGTTCACATGGTTGATCATACTTGGGTTCCACATGCATGTTTTAGCTGAAGGAAGAATACCTTAAACCTGGGTATTTGAAACCCGTGGAATGGGTACCATGCAATATGACTTCAAAGGGTCTTCATTTGCTCACCGAACCTCTCCAATCCTATCACTGCTGCATTTATGCCCCTGTACACATGCTTGATTCTCTTTCAGAGACATAGCAATCCATAGGTTTTAAGATACTTACTAGTCAGGTACATTCTTAGGCGTTTAATATGCGGTGTTGAGTCCATTTCGTTGAGCAAGGAGTAGCTCTTGTCTATTCCATATTTGGCTTAAGGAACTTTATCTGTGCTCATTTCAATCTCTGGTTTTATGCAGCACCCCAACTCACCTTTCCCCTTAAGCAAGCATAAGTTGGTTTTCTAAATTTGAGACCCTGTTCTGTTCTGTAATTCAGTTCCTGTGTAGCCAAGTTTACATTCCGTGTATTACTGATATCTTATGATGTTTCTTTTTCTGTGTGACTTATTTCAGTTAGAATCATCATACTTGAATCCACTCATTGTGCTGCTAAGGGCCTGATGACACAGATTTCATTGCTGAGTGATATTCCTTCGTAAGTAAATACCACAACTTTTTTATCCATTTTTCACTTTCTGCGATGTTGAACTTGTACTGTAAACGAGGTTCTTGTAAACAGAGGTGTCCCAAACTTTGGGGTGGCTGTGTCTTTTTGATTTTAATTTCCCTAAGCTATAGGACCATAAGTGGAAGTGCCCTAGGCTCTGTTGCTTTGTTTTTTAGATGTTTCAGGAAACACCATACACTTCTCCCGAGTGGTTGTTGGCAATTTACATCCCGCCCATCAGCATAACAAGGCTCCCAGTTCTCCATGGCCTGTCCTGCCTTTCTGGATTTTACACTTTTTTCAGATGGCCCTTTGACCGGGGGGGGGGGGAAGTGAGACTTCATTGTAGTGCAGATTTCCTTTGCAAGCTTGCTTGGTTGGCCAAAAAGGGCGTATGCGTTTTTTCCTGAATATATTCAGGAAAAAACGCATACGCCCTTTTTGGCCAAGTGCATCATTGTGGACGTTCTGCCTCTTTTCCTATGCTTTCAATGCAATTCCAGTCTACCTCCTGAAATCGGTTTCCTGCAATTCTGCCCCGCTTTCAAGTCCTCTTGGCAGCCTTACTTCAGTCTATTTTTGGACGATAGCTGTCATTTATAACTCTGCAGGTTTGTGAATTACAGTGCCCCTGAGCTCCTTTCTTCAACTCGCTTTCTTGTGACCTGGCCGCAACACCGCAGGATGACTTCAGGCCCTAATCTGGTTCCAGCACGGCACGCTGAGCCTTTGGTTAATTCCTCTTCCTGGTGGGAAATGAGAGTTAAATTTGCCCGTCCAGACACCTCCAGCTACTCTCTCATTGGTTCTCGCTATTCCTGTTCATCTTCCGCAGAAATTGCAAACTGGGGCAAACAGGAGGTTAAAGGGACTGACTCTCCAAGTGGGGAGAGTGTTAGTAAAGCGTCTGGAATGTTGCACCCGAGTACCAGGGTACGAAAACTGAGACATATTTGAACACGTCTCCCGATCACATGGTTGATCATACTCTAGGTTCCACATGCATGTTTTAGCTGAAGGAAGAATACCTTAAACCTGGAGAGTTGAGACCCGTGTAATGGGTACCATGCAATATGACTTCAAAGGGTCTTCATTTGCTCACCGAACCTCTCCAATCCTATCACTGCTGCGTTTATGCCCCTGTACACACGCTTGATTCTCTTTCAGAGACATAGCAATCCATAGGTTTTACGATACTTACTAGTCAGGTACATTCTTAGGCGTTTAATATGCGGTGTTGAGTCCATTTCGTTGAGCAAGGAGTAGCTCTTGTGTATTCCATATTTGACTTAAGGAACTTTATCTGTGCTCATTTCAATCTGTGGTTTTATGCAGCACCCCAACTCACCTTTACCCTTAAGCAAGCATAAGTTGGTTTTCTAAATTTGAGACCCTGTTCTGTTTTGGAATGCAGTTCCTGTGTAGCCAAGTTTACATTCCGTGTATTACTGATATATTATGATGTTTCTTTTTCTGTGTGACTTATTTCAATTAGAATCATCGTACCTGAATCTACTCATTATGCTGCTACGGGCCTGATGACATAGATTTCATTGCTGAGTGATACTGCGTTGTAAGTAAATACCACAAGTTCTTTATCCATTTTTCACTTTCTACGATGTTGAACTTGTACTGTAAACGAGGTTCTTGTAAACAGAGCCGTTCCAAACTTTGGGGTGGCTGTGTCTTTTTGATTTTAATTTCCCTAAGCTATAGGACCATAAGTGGAAGTGCCGTAGGTTCTGTTGCTTTGTTTTTTAGATGTTTCAGGAAACACCATACACTTCTCCCGAGTGGTTGTTGGCAATTTACATCCCGCCCATCAGCATAACAAGGCTCCCAGTTCTCCATGGCCTGTCCTGCCTTTCTGGATTTTACACTTTTTTCAGATGGCCCTTTTGACCGGGGGGAAGTGAGACTTCATTGTAGTGCAGATTTCCTTTGCAAGCTTGCTTGGTTGGCCAAAAAGGGCGTATGCGTTTTTTCCTGAATATATTCAGGAAAAAACGCATACGCCCTTTTTGGCCAAGTGCATCATTGTGGACGTTCTGCCTCTTTTCCTATGCTTTCAATGCAATTCCAGTCTACCTCCTGAAATCGGTTTCCTGCAATTCTGCCCCGCTTTCAAGTCCTCTTGGCAGCCTTACTTCAGTCTATTTTTGGACGATAGCTGTCATTTATAACTCTGCAGGTTTGTGAATTACAGTGCCCCTGAGCTCCTTTCTTCAACTCGCTTTCTTTTGAGCTGGCCGCAACACCGCAGGATGGCTTCAGGCCCTAATCTGGTTCTGGCATCGCACGCTGAGCCTTTGGTTAATTCCTCTTCCTGGTAGGAAATGAGAGTTAAATTTGCCCGTCCAGACACCTCCAGCTAGTCTCCATTGGTTCTCGCTATTCCTGTTCATCTTCCGCAGAAATTGCAAACTGGGCCAAACAGGAGGTTAAAGGGACTGACTCTCCAAGTCGGGAGAGTGTTAGTAAAACGTCTGGAATGTTGCACCCGAGTACCAGGGTACGAAAACTGAGACATATTTGAACACGTCTCCCGATCACATGGTTGATCATACTCTAGATTCCACATGCATGTTTTAACTGAAGGAAGAATACCTTAAACCTGGGTAGTTGAAACCCGTGGAATGGGTACCATGCAATATGACTTCAAAGGGTCTTCATTTGCTCACCGAACCTCTCCAATCCTATCACTGCTGCGTTTATGCCCCTGTACACATGCTTGATTCTCTTTTGGAGACATAGCAATCCATAGGTTTTAAGATACTTACAAGTCAGGTACATTCTTAGGCGTTTAATATGCGGTGTTGAGTCCATTTCGTTGAGCAAGGAGTAGCTCTAGTCTATTCCATATTTGGCTTAAGGAACTTTATCTGTGCTCATTTCAATCTCTGGTTTTATGCAGCACCCCAACTCACCTTTACCCTTAAGCAAGCATAAGTTGTTTTTCTAAATTTGAGACCCTGTTCTGTTCTGTAATTCAGTTCCTGTGTAGCCAAGTTTCCATTCCGTGTATTACTGATATCTTATGATGTTTCTTTTTCTGTGTGACTTATTTCAGTTAGAATCATCATACCTGAATCCACTCACTGTGCTGCTAAGGGCCTGATGACACAGATTTCATTGCTGAGTGATATTGCTTTGTAAGTAAATACCACAACTTCTTTATCCATTTTTCACTTTCTGCGATGTTGAACTTGTACTGTAAACGAGGTTCTTGTAAACAGAGCCGTTCCAAACTTTGGGGTGGCTGTGTCTTTTTGATTTTAAATTCCCTAAGCTATAGGACCATAAGTGGAAGTGCCCTAGGCTCTGTTGCTTTGTTTTTTAGATGTTTCAGGAAACACCATACACTTCTCCCGAGTGGTTGTTGGCAATTTACATCCCGCCCATCAGCATAACAAGGCTCCCAGTTCTCCATGGCCTGTCCTGCCTTTCTGGATTTTACACTTTTTTCAGATGTCCCTTTTGACCAGGGGGAAGTGAGACTTCATTGTAGTGCAGCTTTCCTTTGCAAGCTTGCTTGGTTGGCCAAAAAGGGCGTATGTGTTTTTTCCTGAATATATTCAGGAAAAAACGCATACGCCCTTTTTGGCCAAGTGCATCATTGTGGACGTTCTGCCTCTTTTCCTATGCATTCAATGCAATTCCAGTCTACCTCCTGAAATCGGTTTCCTGCAATTCTGCCCCGCTTTCAAGTCCTCTTGGCAGCCTTACATCAGTCTGTTTTTGGACGATAGCTGTCATTTATAACTCTGCAGGTTTGTGAATTACAGTGCCCCTGAGCTCCTTTCTTCAACTCGCTTTCTTGTGACCTGGCCGCAACACCGCAGGATGGCTTCAGGCCCTAATCTGGTTCCGGCACGGCACGCTGAGCCTTTGGTTAATTCCTCTTCCTGGTGGGAAATGAGAGTTAAATTTGCCCGTCCAGACACCTCCAGCTAGTCTCTCATTGGTTCTCGCTATTCCTGTTCATCTTCCGCAGAAATTGCAAACTGGGCCAAACAAGAGGTTAAAGGGACTGACTCTCCAAGTCGGGAAAGTGTTAGTAAAGCGTCTGGAATGTTGCACCCGAGTACCAGGGGAGGAAAACTGAGACATATTTGAACACGTCTCCCGATCACATGGTTGATCATACTCTAGGTTCCACATGCATGTTTTAGCTGAAGGAAGAATACCTTAAACCTGGAGAGTTGAGACCCGTGTAATGGGTACCATGCAATATGACTTCAAAGGGTCTTCATTTGCTCACCGAACCTCTCCAATCCTATCACTGCTGCGTTTATGCCCCTGTACACACGCTTGATTCTCTTTTGGAGACATAGCAATCCATAGGTTTTACGATACTTACTAGTCAGGTACATTCTTAGGCGTTTAATATGCGGTGTTGAGTCCATTTCGTTGAGCAAGGAGTAGCTCTTGTGTATTCCATATTTGACTTAAGGAACTTTATCTGTGCTCATTTCAATCTGTGGTTTAATGCAGCACCCCAACTCACCTTTACCCTTAAGCAAGCATAAGTTGGTTTTCTAAATTTGAGACCCTGTTCTGTTTTGGAATGCAGTTCCTGTGTAGCCAAGTTTACATTCCGTGTATTAGTGATATCTTATGATGTTTCTTTTTCTGTGTGACTTATTTCAGTTAGAATCATCGTACCTGAATCCACTCATTATGCTGCTACGGGCCTGATGACATAGATTTCATTGCTGAGTGATACTGCGTTGTAAGTAAATACCACAAGTTCTTTATCCATTTTTCACTTTCTGCGATGTTGAACTTGTACTGTAAACGAGGTTCTTGTAAACAGAGCCGTTCCAAACTTTGGGGTGGCTGTGTCTTTTTGATTTTAATTTCCCTAAGCTATAGGACCATAAGTGGAAGTGCCCTAGGTTCTGTTGCTTTGTTTTTTAGATGTTTCAGGAAACACCATACACTTCTCCCGAGTGGTTGTTGGCAATTTACATCCCGCCCATCAGCATAACAAGGCTCCCAGTTCTCCATGGCCTGTCCTGCCTTTCTGGATTTTACACTTTTTTCAGATGGCCCTTTTGACCGGGGGGAAGTGAGACTTCATTGTAGTGCAGATTTCCTTTGCAAGCTTGCTTGGTTGGCCAAAAAGGGCGTATGCGTTTTTTCCTGAATATATTCAGGAAAAAACGCATACGCCCTTTTTGGCCAAGTGCATCATTGTGGACGTTCGGCCTCTTTTCCTATGCTTTCAATGCAATTCCAGTCTACCTCCTGAAATCGGTTTCCTGCAATTCTGCCCCGCTTTCAAGTCCTCTTGGCAGCCTTACTTCAGTCTATTTTTGGACGATAGCTGTCATTTATAACTCTGCAGGTTTGTGAATTACAGTGCCCCTGAGCTCCTTTCTTCAACTCGCTTTCTTGTGAACTGGCCGCAACACCGCAGGATGGCTTCAGGCCCTAATCTGGTTCCGGCACGGCACGCTGAGCCTTTGGTTAATTCCTCTTCCTGGTGGGAAATGAGAGTTAAATTTGCCCGTCCAGACACCTCCAGCTAGCCTCTCATTGGTTCTCGCTATTCCTGTTCATCTTCCGCAGAAATTGAAAACTGGGCCAAACAGGAGGTTAAAGGCGCTGACTCTCCAAGTGGGGAGAGTGTTAGTAAAGCGTCTGGAATGTTGCACCCGAGTACCAGGGGAGGAAAACTGAGACATATTTGAACACGTCTCCCGTTCACATGGTTGATCATACTTGGGTTCCACATGCATGTTTTAGCTGAAGGAAGAATACCTAAAACCTGGGTAGTTGAAACCCGTGGAATGGGTACCATGCAATATGACTTCAAAGGGTGTTCATTTGCTCACCGAACCTCTCCAATCCTATCACTGCTGCGTTTATGCCCCTGTACACATGCTTGATTCTCTTTCGGAGACATAGCAATCCATAGGTTTTAAGATACTTACTAGTCAGGTACATTCTTAGGCGTTTAATATGCGGTGTTGAGTCCATTTCGTTGAGCAAGGAGTAGCTCTTGTCTATTCCATATTTGGCTTAAGGAACTTTATCTGTGCTCATTTCAATCTCTGTTTTTATGCAGCACCCCAACTGACCTTTCCCCTTAAGCAAGCATAAGTTGGTTTTCTAAATTTGAGACCCTGTTCTGTTCTGTAATTCAGTTCCTGTGTAGCCAAGTTTACATTCCGTGTATTAGTGATATCTTATGATGTTTCTTTTTCTGTGTGACTTATTTCAGTTAGAATCATCATACCTGAATCCACTCATTGTGCTGCTAAGGGCCTGATGACACAGATTTCATTGCTGAGTGATATTGCTTTGTAAGTAAATACCACAACTTCTTTATCCATTTTTCACTTTCTGCGATGTTGAACTTGTACTGTAAACGAGGTTCTTGTAAACAGAGCCGTTCCAAACTTTGGGGTGGCTGTGTCTTTTTGATTTTAATTTCCCTAAGCTACAGGACCATAAGTGGAAGTGCCCTAGGTTCTGTTGCTTTGTTTTTTAGATGTTTCAGGAAACACCATACACTTCTCCCGATTGGTTGTTGGCAATTTACATCCCGCCCATCAGCATAACAAGGCTCCCAGTTCTCCATGGCCTGTCCTGCCTTTCTGGATTTTACACTTTTTTCAGAGTGCCCTTTTGACCGGGGGGAAGTGAGACTTCATTGTAGTGCAGATTTCCTTTGCAAGCTTGCTTGGTTGGCCAAAAAGGGCGTATGCGTTTTTTCCTGAATATATTCAGGAAAAAACGCATACGCCCTTTTTGGCCAAGTGCATCATTGTGGACGTTCGGCCTCTTTTCCTATGCTTTCAATGCAATTCCAGTCTACCTCCTGAAATCGGTTTCCTGCAATTCTGCCCCGCTTTCAAGTCTTCTTGGCAGCCTTACTTCAGTCTATTTTTGGACGATAGCTGTCATTTATAACTCTGCAGGTTTGTGAATTACAGTGCCCCTGAGCTCCTTTCTTCAACTCGCTTTCTTGTGAGCTGGCCGCAACACCGCAGGATGGCTTCAGGCCCTAATCTGGTTCCGGCACGGCACACTGAGCCTTTGGTTATTTCCCCTTCCTGGTGGGAAATGAGAGTTAAATTTACCCGTCCAGACACCTCCAGCTAGCCTCTCATTGGTTCTCGCTATTCCTGTTCATCTTCCGCAGAAATTGCAAACTGGGCCAAACAGGAGGTTAAAGGCGCTGACTCTCCAAGTGGGGAGAGTGTTAGTAAAGCGTCTGAAATGTTGCACCCGAGTACCAGGGCAGGAAAACTGAGACATATTTGAACACGTCTCCCGTTCACATGGTTGATCATACTTGGGTTCCACATGCATGTTTTAGCTGAAGGAAGAATACCTAAAACCTGGGTAGTTGAAACCCGTGGAATGGGTACCATGCAATATGACTTCAAAGGGTCTTCATTTGCTCACCGAACCTCTCCAATCCTATCACTGCTGCGTTTATGCCCCTGTACACATGCTTGATTCTCTTTTGGAGACATAGCAATCCATAGGTTTTAAGATACTTACTAGTCAGGTACATTCTTAGGCGTTTAATATGCGGTGTTGAGTCCATTTCGTTGAGCAAGGAGTAGCTCTTGTCTATTCCATATTTGGCTTAAGGAACTTTATCTGTGCTCATTTCAATCTCTGGTTTTATGCAGCACCCCAACTCACCTTTACCCTTAAGCAAGCATAAGTTGGTTTTCTAAATTTGAGACCCTGTTCTGTTCTGTAATTCAGTTCCTGTGTAGCCAAGTTTACATTCCGTGTATTACTGATATCTTATGATGTTTCTTTTTCTGTGTGACTTATTTCAGTTAGAATCATCATACATGAATCCACTCATTGTGCTGCTAAGGGCCTGATGACATAGATTTCATTGCTGAGTGATATTGCTTTGTCAGTAAATACCACAACTTCTTTATCCATTTTTCACTTTCTGCGATGTTGAACTTGTACTGTAAACGAGGTTCTTGTAAACAGAGCCGTTCCAAACTTTGGGGTGGCTGTGTCTTTTTGATTTTAATTTCCCTAAGCTATAGGACCTTAAGTGGCAGTGCCCTAGGCTCTGTTGCTTTGTTTTTTAGATGTTTCAGGAAACACCATACACTTCTCCCGAGTGGTTGTTGGCAATTTACATCCCGCCCATCAGCATAACAAGGCTCCCAGTTCTCCATGGCCTGTCCTGCCTTTCTGGATTTTACACTTTTTTCAGATGGCCCTTTGACCGGGGGGGGGGGAAGTGAGACTTCATTGTAGTGCAGATTTCCTTTGCAAGCTTGCTTGGTTGGCCAAAAAGGGCGTATGCGTTTTTTCCTGAATATATTCAGGAAAAAACGCATACGCCCTTTTTGGCCAAGTGCATCATTGTGGACGTTCTGCCTCTTTTCCTATGCTTTCAATGCAATTCCAGTCTACCTCCTGAAATCGGTTTCCTGCAATTCTGCCCCGCTTTCAAGTCCTCTTGGCAGCCTTACTTCAGTCTATTTTTGGACGATAGCTGTCATTTATAACTCTGCAGGTTTGTGAATTACAGTGCCCCTGAGCTCCTTTCTTCAACTCGCTTTCTTTTGAGCTGGCCGCAACACCGCAGGATGGCTTCAGGCCCTAATCTGGTTCCGGTACGGCACGCTGAGCCTTTGGTTATTTCCTCCTCCTGGTGGGAAATGAGAGTTAAATTTGCCCGTCCAGACACCTCCAGCTACTCTCTCATTGGTTCTCGCTATTCCTGTTCATCTTCCGCAGAAATTGCAAACTGGGGCAAACAGGAGGTTAAAGGGACTGACTCTCCAAGTGGGGAGAGTGTTAGTAAAGCGTCTGGAATGTTGCACCCGAGTACCAGGGTACGAAAACTGAGACATATTTGAACACGTCTCCCGATCACATGGTTGATCATACTCTAGGTTCCACATGCATGTTTTAGCTGAAGGAAGAATACCTTAAACCTGGAGAGTTGAGACCCGTGTAATGGGTACCATGCAATATGACTTCAAAGGGTCTTCATTTGCTCACCGAACCTCTCCAATCCTATCACTGCTGCGTTTATGCCCCTGTACACACGCTTGATTCTCTTTCAGAGACATAGCAATCCATAGGTTTTACGATACTTACTAGTCAGGTACATTCTTAGGCGTTTAATATGCGGTGTTGAGTCCATTTCGTTGAGCAAGGAGTAGCTCTTGTGTATTCCATATTTGACTTAAGGAACTTTATCTGTGCTCATTTCAATCTGTGGTTTTATGCAGCACCCCAACTCACCTTTACCCTTAAGCAAGCATAAGTTGGTTTTCTAAATTTGAGACCCTGTTCTGTTTTGGAATGCAGTTCCTGTGTAGCCAAGTTTACATTCCGTGTATTACTGATATCTTATGATGTTTCTTTTTCTGTGTGACTTATTTCAGTTAGAATCATCATACCTGAATCCACTCATTATGCTGCTACGGGCCTGATGACATAGATTTCATTGCTGAGTGATACTGCGTTGTAAGTAAATACCACAAGTTCTTTATCCATTTTTCACTTTCTGCGATGTTGAACTTGTACTGTAAACGAGGTTCTTGTAAACAGAGCCGTTCCAAACATTGGGGTGGCTGTGTCTTTTTGATTTTAATTTCCCTAAGCTATACGACCATAAGTGGAAGTGCCCTAGGTTCTGTTGCTTTGTTTTTTAGATGTTTCAGGAAACACCATACACTTCTCCCGAGTGGTTGTTGGCAATTTACATCCCGCCCATCAGCATAACAAGGCTCCCAGTTCTCCATGGCCTGTCCTGCCTTTCTGGATTTTACACTTTTTTCAGATGGCCCTTTTGACCGGGGGGAAGTGAGACTTCATTGTAGTGCAGATTTCCTTTGCAAGCTTGCTTGGTTGGCCAAAAAGGGCGTATGCGTTTTTTCCTGAATATATTCAGGAAAAAACGCATACGCCCTTTTTGGCCAAGTGCATCATTGTGGACGTTCTGCCTCTTTTCCTATGCTTTCAATGCAATTCCAGTCTACCTCCTGAAATCGGTTTCCTGCAATTCTGCCCCGCTTTCAAGTCCTCTTGGCAGCCTTACTTCAGTCTATTTTTGGACGATAGCTGTCATTTATAACTCTGCAGGTTTGTGAATTACAGTGCCCCTGAGCTCCTTTCTTCAACTCGCTTTCTTTGAGCTGGCCGCAACACCGCAGGATGGCTTCAGGCCCTAATCTGGTTCTGGCATGGCACGCTGAGCCTTTGGTTAATTCCTCTTCCTGGTAGGAAATGAGAGTTAAATTTGCCCGTCCAGACACCTCCAGCTAGTCTCCATTGGTTCTCGCTATTCCTGTTCATCTTCCGCAGAAATTGCAAACTGGGACAAACAGGAGGTTAAAGGGACTGACTCTCCAAGTCGGGAGAGTGTTAGTAAAGCGTCTGGAATGTTGCACCCGAGTACCAGGGTACGAAAACTGAGACATATTTGAACACGTCTCCCGATCACATGGTTGATCATACTCTAGATTCCACATGCATGTTTTAGCTGAAGGAAGAATACCTTAAACCTGGGTATTTGAAACCCGTGGAATGGGTACCATGCAATATGACTTCAAAGGGTCTTCATTTGCTCACCGAACCTCTCCAATCCTATCACTGCTGCGTTTATGCCCCTGTAAACATGCTTGATTCTCTTTTGGAGACATAGCAATCCATAGGTTTTAAGATACTTACAAGTCAGGTACATTCTTAGGCGTTTAATATGCGGTGTTGAGTCCATTTCGTTGAGCAAGGAGTAGCTCTTGTCTATTCCATATTTGGCTTAAGGAACTTTATCTGTGCTCATTTCAATCTCTGGTTTTATGCAGCACCCCAACTCACCTTTACCCTTAAGCAAGCATAAGTTGTTTTTCTAAATTTGAGACCCTGTTCTGTTCTGTAATTCAGTTCCTGTGTAGCCAAGTTTCCATTCCGTGTATTACTGATATCTTATGATGTTTCTTTTTCTGTGTGACTTATTTCAGTTAGAATCATCATACCTGAATCCACTCATTGTGCTGCTAAGGGCCTGATGACACAGATTTCATTGCTGAGTGATATTGCTTTGTAAGTAAATACCACAACTTCTTTATCCATTTTTCACTTTCTGCGATGTTGAACTTGTACTGTAAACGAGGTTCTTGTAAACAGAGCCGTTCCAAACTTTGGGGTGGCTGTGTCTTTTTGATTTTAAATTCCCTAATCTATAGGACCATAAGTGGAAGTGCCCTAGGCTCTGTTGCTTTGTTTTTTAGATGTTTCAGGAAACACCATACACTTCTCCCGAGTGGTTGTTGGCAATTTACATCCCGCCCATCAGCATAACAAGGCTCCCAGTTCTCCATGGCCTGTCCTGCCTTTCTGGATTTTACACTTTTTTCAGATGGCCCTTTTGACCGGGGGGAAGTGAGACTTCATTGTAGTGCAGATTTCCTTTGCAAGCTTGCTTGGTTGGCCAAAAAGGGCGTATGCGTTTTTTCCTGAATATATTCAGGAAAAAACGCATACGCCCTTTTTGGCCAAGTGCATCATTGTGGACGTTCTGCCTCTTTTCCTATGCATTCAATGCAATTCCAGTCTACCTCCTGAAATCGGTTTCCTGCAATTCTGCCCCGCTTTCAAGTCCTCTTGGCAGCCTTACATCAGTCTATTTTTGGACGATAGCTGTCATTTATAACTCTGCAGGTTTGTGAATTACAGTGCCCCTGAGCTCCTTTCTTCAACTCGCTTTCTTGTGACCTGGCCGCAACACCGCAGGATGGCTTCAGGCCCTAATCTGGTTCCGGCACGGCACGCTGAGCCTTTGGTTAATTCCTCTTCCTGGTGGGAAATGAGAGTTAAATTTGCCCGTCCAGACACCTCCAGCTAGTCTCTCATTGGTTCTCGCTATTCCTGTTCATCTTCCGCAGAAATTGCTTACTGGGCCAAACAGGAGGTTAAAGGGACTGACTCTCCAAGTCGGGAGAGTGTTAGTAAAGCGTCTGGAATGTTGCACCCGAGTACCAGGGGAGGAAAACTGAGACATATTTGAACACGTCTCCCGTTCACATGGTTGATCATACTCTGGGTTCCACATGCATGTTTTAGCTGAAGGAAGAATACCTAAAACCTGGGTAGTTGAAACCCGTGGAATGGGTACCATGCAATATGACTTCAAAGGGTCTTCATTTGCTCACCGAACCTCTCCAATCCTATCACTGCTGCGTTTATGCCCCTGTACACATGCTTGATTCTCTTTTGGGGACATAGCAATCCATAGGTTTTAAGATACTTACTAGTCAGGTACATTCTTAGGCGTTTAATATGCGGTGTTGAGTCCATTTCGTTGAGCAAGGAGTAGCTCTTGTCTATTCCATATTTGGCTTAAGGAACTTTATCTGTGCTCATTTCAATCTGTGGTTTTATGCAGCACCCCAACTCACCTTTACCCTTAAGCAAGCATAAGTTGGTTTTCGAAATTTGAGACCATGTTCTGTTCTGTAATTCAGTTCCTGTGTAGCCAAGTTTACATTCCATGTATTACTGATATCTTATGATGTTTCTTTTTCTGTGTGACTTATTTCAGTTAGAATCATCATACATGAATCCACTCATTGTGCTGCTAAGGGCCTGATGACACAGATTTCATTGCTGAATGATATTGCTTTGTCAGTAAATACCACAACTTCTTTATCCATTTTTCACTTTCTGCGATGTTGAACTTGTACTGTAAACGAGGTTCTTGTAAACAGAGGCGTCCCAAACTTTGGGGTGGCTGTGTCTTTTTGATTTTAATTTCCCTAAGCTATAGGACCATAAGTGGAAGTGCCCTAGGCTCTGTTGCTTTGTTTTTTAGATGTTTCAGGAAACACCATACACTTCTCCCGAGTGGTTGTTGGCAATTCACATCCCGCCCATCAGCATAACAAGGCTCCCAGTTCTCCATGGCCTGTCCTGCCTTTCTGGATTTTACACTTTTTTCAGATGGCCCTTTGACCGGGGGGGGGGGGGAAGTGAGACTTCATTGTAGTGCAGATTTCCTTTGAAAGCTTGCTTGGTTGGCCAAAAAGGGCGTATGCGTTTTTTCCTGAATATATTCAGGAAAAAACGCATACGCCCTTTTTGGCCAAGTGCATCATTGTGGACGTTCTGCCTCTTTTCCTATGCTTTCAATGCAATTCCAGTCTACCTCCTGAAATCGGTTTCCTGCAATTCTGCCCCGCTTTCAAGTCCTCTTGGCAGCCTTACTTCAGTCTATTTTTGGACGATAGCTGTCATTTATAACTCTGCAGGTTTGTGAATTACAGTGCCCCTGAGCTCCTTTCTTCAACTTGCTTTCTTTTGAGCTGGCCGCAACACCGCAGGATGGCTTCAGGCCCTAATCTGTTTCCGGCACGGCACACAGAGCCTTTGGTTATTTCCTCTTCCTGGTGGGAAATGAGAGTTAAATTTGCCCATCCAGACACCTCCAGCTAGCCTCTCATTGGTTCTCGCTATTCCTGTTCATCTTCCGCAGAAATTGCAAACTGAGCCAAACAGTAGGTTAAAGGCGCTGACTCTCCAAGTGGGGAGAGTGTTAGTAAAGCGTCTGGAATGTTGCACCCGAGTACCAGGGGAGGAAAACTGAGACATATTTGAACACGTCTCCCGTTCACATGGTTGATCATACTTGGATTCCACATGCATGTTTTAGCTGAAGGAAGAATACCTTAAACCTGGAGAGTTGAGACCCGTGTAATGGGTACCATGCAATATGACTTCAAAGGGTGTTCATTTGCTCACCGAACCTCTCCAATCCTATCACTGCTGCGTTTATGCCCCTGTACACACGCTTGATTCTCTTTTGGAGACATAGCAATCCATAGGTTTTACGATACTTACTAGTCAGGTACATTCTTAGGCGTTTAATATGCGGTGTTGAGTCCATTTCGTTGAGCAAGGAGTAGCTCTTGTGTATACCATATTTGACTTAAGGAACTTTATCTGTGCTCATTTCAATCTGTGGTTTTATGCAGCACCCCAACTCACCTTTACCCTTTAGCAAGCATAAGTTGCTTTTCTAAATTTGAGACCCTGTTCTGTTTTGGAATGCAGTTCCTGTGTAGCCAAGTTTACATTCCGTGTATTAGTGATATCTTATGATGTTTCTTTTTCTGTGTGACTTATTTCAGTTAGAATCATCGTACCTGAATCCACTCATTATGCTTCTACGGGCCTGATGACATAGATTTCATTGCTGAGTGATACTGCGTTGTAAGTAAATACCACAAGTTCTTTATCCATTTTTCACTTTCTGCGATGTTGAACTTGTACTGTAAATGAGGTTCTTGTAAACAGAGCCGTTCCAAACTTTGGGGTGGCTGTGTCTTTTTGATTTTAATTTCCCTAAGCTATAAGACCATAAGTGGAAGTGCCCTAGGTTCTGTTGCTTTGTTTTTTAGATGTTTCAGGAAACACCATACACTTCTCCCGAGTGGTTGTTGGCAATTTACATCCCGCCCATCAGCATAACAAGGCTCCCAGTTCTCCATGGCCTGTCCTGCCTTTCTGGATTTTACACTTTTTTCAGATGGCCCTTTTGACCGGGGGGAAGTGAGACTTCATTGTAGTGCAGATTTCCATTGCAAGCTTGCTTGGTTGGCCAAAAAGGGCGTATGCGTTTTTTCCTGAATATATTCAGGAAAAAACGCATACGCCCTTTTTGGCCAAGTGCATCATTGTGGACGTTCGGCCTCTTTTCCTATGCTTTCAATGCAATTCCAGTCTACCTCCTGAAATCGGTTTCCTGCAATTCTGCCCCGCTTTCAAGTCCTCTTGGCAGCCTTACTTCAGTCTATTTTTGGACGATAGCTGTCATTTATAACTCTGCAGGTTTGTGAATTACAGTGCCCCTGAGCTCCTTTCTTCAACTCGCTTTCTTGTGCCCTGGCCGCAACACCGCAGGATGGCTTCAGGCCCTAATCTTGTTCCGGCACGGCACGCTGAGCCTTTGGTTAATTCCTCTTCCTGGTGGGAAATGAGAGTTAAATTTGCCCGTCCAGACACCTCCAGCTAGTCTCTCATTGGTTCTCGCTATTCCTGTTCATCTTCCGCAGAAATTGCAAACTGGGGCAAACAGGAGGTTAAAGACACTGACTCTCCAAGTCGGGAGAGTGTAAGTAAAGCGTCTGGAATGTTGCACCCGAGTACCAGGGTACGAAAACTGAGACATATTTGAACACGTCTCCCGATCACATGGTTGATCATACTCTGGGTTCCACATGCATGTTTTAGCTGAAGGAAGAATACCTAAAACCTGGGTAGTTGAAACCCGTGGAATGGGTACCTTGCAATATGACTTCAAAGGGTCTTCATTTGCTCACCGAACCTCTCCAATCCTATCACTGCTGCGTTTATGCCCCTGTACACATGCTTTATTCTCTTTCGGAGACATAGCAATCCATAGGTTTTAAGATACTTACAAGTCAGGTACATTCTTAGGCGTTTAATATGCGGTGTTGAGTCCATTTCGTTGAGCAAGGAGTAGCTCTTGTCTTTTCCATATTTGACTTAAGGAACTTTATCTGTGCTCATTTCAATCTGTGGTTTTATGCAGCACCCCAACTCACCTTTACCCTTAAGCAAGCATAAGTTGGTTTTCTAAATTTGAGACCCTGTTCTGTTTTGGAATGCAGTTCTTGTGTAGCCAAGTTTCCATTCCGTGTATTAGTGATATCTTATGATGTTTCTTTTTCTGTGTTACTTATTTCAGTTAGAATCATCGTACCTGAATCCACTCATTATGCTGCTACGGGCCTGATGACATAGATTTCATTGCTGAGTGATACTGCGTTGTAAGTAAATACCACAAGTTCTTTATCCATTTTTCACTTTCTGCGATGTTGAACTTGTACTGTAAACGAGGTTCTTGTAAACAGAGCCGTTCCAAACTTTGGGGTGGCTGTGTCTTTTTGATTTTAATTTCCCTAAGCTATAGGACCATAAGTGGAAGTGCCCTAGGCTCTGTTGCTTTATTTTTTAGATGTTTCAGGAAACACCATACACTTCTCCCGAGTGGTTGTTGGCAATTTACATCCCGCCCATCAGCATAACAAGGCTCCCAGTTCTCCATGGCCTGTCCTGCCTTTCTGGATTTTACACTTTTTTCAGATGGCCCTTTTGACCGGGGGGAAGTGAGACTTCATTGTAGTGCAGATTTCCATTGCAAGCTTGCTTGGTTGGCCAAAAAGGGCGTATGCGTTTTTTCCTGAATATATTCAGGAAAAAACGCATACGCCCTTTTTGGCCAAGTGCATCATTGTGGACGTTCTGCCTCTTTTCCTATGCTTTCAATGCAATTCCAGTCTACCTCCTGAAATCGGTTTCCTGCAATTCTGCCCCGCATTCAAGTCCTCTTGGCAGCCTTACTTCAGTCTATTTTTGGACGATAGCTGTCATTTATAACTCTGCAGGTTTGTGAATTACAGTGCCCCTGAGCTCCTTTCTTCAACTCGCTTTCTTTTGAGCTGGCCGCAACACCGCAGGATGGCTTCAGGCCCTAATCTAGTTCCGGCACGGCACACTGAGCCTTTGGTTATTTCCTCTTCCTGGTGGGAAATGAGAGTTAAATTTGCCCGTCCAGACACCTCCAGCAAGCCTCTCATTGGTTCTCGCTATTCCTGTTCATCTTCCGCAGAAATTGCAAACTGAGCCAAACAGGAGGTTAAAGGCGCTGACTCTCCAAGTGGGGAGAGTGTTAGTAAAGCGTCTGGAATGTTGCACCCGAGTACCAGGGGAGGAAAACTGAGACATATTTGAACACGTCTCCCGTTCACATGGTTGATCATACTTGGGTTCCACATGCATGTTTTAGCTGAAGGAAGAATACCTTAAACCTGGAGAGTTGAGACCCGTGTAATGGGTACCATGCAATATGACTTCAAAGGGTCTTCATTTGCTCACCGAACCTCTCCAATCCTATCACTGCTGCGTTTATGCCCCTGTACACACGCTTGATTCTCTTTTGGAGACATAGCAATCCATAGGTTTTACGATACTTACTAGTCAGGTACATTCTTAGGCGTTTAATATGCGGTGTTGAGTCCATTTCGTTGAGCAAGGAGTAGCTCTTGTCTATTCCATATTTCACTTAAGGAACTTTATCTGTGCTCATTTCAATCTCTGGTTTTATGCAGCACCCCAACTCACCTTTACCCTTAAGCAAGCATAAGTTGGTTTTCTAAATTTGAGACCCTGTTCTGTTTTGGAATGCAGTTCCTGTGTAGCCAAGTTTACATTCCGTGTATTAGTGATATCTTATGATGTTTCTTTTTCTGTGTGACTTATTTCAGTTAGAATCATCGTACCTGAATCCACTCATTATGCTGCTACGGGCCTGATGACATAGATTTCATTGCTGAGTGATACTGCGTTGTAAGTAAATACCACAAGTTCTTTATCCATTTTTCACTTTCTGTGATGTTGAACTTGTACTGTAAACGAGGTTCTTGTAAACAGAGGCGTCCCAAACTTTGGGGTGGCTGTGTCTTTTTGATTTTAATTTCCCTAAGCTATAGGACCATAAGTGGCAGTGCCCTAGGCTCTGTTGCTTTGTTTTTTAGATGTTTCAGGAAACACCATACACTTCTCCCGAGTGGTTGTTGGCAATTTACATCCCGCCCTTCAGCATAACAAGGCTCCCAGTTCTCCATGGCCTGTCCTGCCTTTCTGGATTTTACACTTTTTTCAGATGGCCCTTTTGACCGGGGGGAAGTGAGACTTCATTGTAGTGCAGATTTCTTTTGCAAGCTGCTTGGTTGGCCAAAAAGGGCGTATGCGTTTTTTCCTGAATATATTCAGGAAAAAACGCATACGCCCTTTTTGGCCAAGTGCATCATTGTGGACGTTCTGCCTCTTTTCCTATGCTTTCAATGCAATTCCAGTCTACCTCCTGAAATCGGTTTCCTGCAATTCTGCCCCGCTTTCAAGTCCTCTTGGCAGCCTTACTTCAGTCTATTTTTGGACGATAGCTGTCATTTATAACTCTGCAGGTTTGTGAATTACAGTGCCCCTGAGCTCCTTTCTTCAACTCGCTTTCTTGTGAGCTGGCCGCAACACCGCAGGATGGCTTCAGGCCCTAATCTGGTTCCGGCACGGCATGCTGAGCCTTTGGTTATTTCCTCTTCCTGGTGGGAAATGAGAGTTAAATTTGCCCGTCCAGACACCTCCAGCTAGTCTCTCATTGGTTCTCGCTATTCCTGTTCATCTTCCGCAGAAATTGCAAGCTGGGCCAAACAGTAGGTTAAAGGCGCTGACTCTCCAAGTGGGGAGAGTGTTAGTAAAGCGTCTGGAATGTTGCACCCGAGTACCAGGGGAGGAAAACTGAGACATATTTGAACACGTCTCCCGTTCACACGGTTGATCATACTCTGGGTTCAACCTGCATGTTTTAGCTGAAGGAAGAATACTTTAAACCTGCAGAGTTGAGACCCGTGGAATGGGTCCCATGCAATATGACTTCAAAGGGTCTTCATTTGCTCACCGAACCTCTCCAATCCTATCACTGCTGCGTTTATGCCCCTGTACACACGCTTGATTCTCTTTTGGAGACATAGCAATCCATAGGTTTTAAGATACTTACTAGTCAGGTACATTCTTAGGCGTTTAATATGGGGTGTTGAGTCCATTTCGTTGAGCAAGGAGTAGCTCTTGTCTATTCCATATTTGGCTTAAGGAACTTTATCTGTGCTCATTTCAATCTCTGGTTTTATGCAGCACCCCAACTCACCTTTCCCCTTAAGCAAGCATAAGTTGGTTTTCTAAATTTGAGACCCTGTTCTGTTTTGGAATTCAGTTCCTGTGTAGCCAAGTTTACATTCTGTGTATTAGTGATATCTTATGATGTTTCTTTTTCTGTGTGACTTATTTCAGTTAGAATTATCGTACCTGAATCCACTCATTATGCTGCTACGGGCCTGATGACATAGATTTCATTGCTGAGTGATACTGCATTGTACGTAAGTACCACAAGTTCTTTATCCATTTTTCACTTTCTGTGATATTGAACTTGTATGGTAAACGAGGTTCTTGTAAACAGAGGCGTCCCAAACTTTGGGGTGGCTGTGTCTTTTTTATTTTAATTTCCCTAAGCTATAGGACCATAAGTGGAAGTGCCCTAGGCTCTGTTGCTTTGTTTTTTAGATGTTTCAGGAAACACCATACACTTCTCCTGAGTGTCTGTTGGCAATTTACATCCCGCCCATCAGCATAACAAGGCTCCCAGTTCTCCATGGCCTGTCCTGCCTTTCTGGATTTTACACTTTTTTCAGATGGCCCTTTTGACCGGGGGGAAGTGAGACTTCATTGTAGTGCAGATTTCCTTTGCAAGCTTGCTTGGTTGGCCAAAAAGGGCGTATGCGTTTTTTCCTGAATATATTCAGGAAAAAACGCATACGCCCTTTTTGGCCAAGTGCATCATTGTGGACGTTCTGCCTCTTTTCCTATGCTTTCAATGCAATTCCAGTCTACCTCCTGAAATCGGTTTCCTGCAATTCTGCCCCGCATTCAAGTCCTCTTGGCAGCCTTACTTCAGTCTATTTTTGGACGATAGCTGTCATTTATAACTCTGCAGGTTTGTGAATTACAGTGCCCCTGAGCTCCTTTCTTCAACTCGGTTTCTTTTGAGCTGGCTGCAACACCGCAGGATGGCTTCAGGCCTTAATCTGGTTCCGGTACGGCACGCTGAGCCTTTGGTTATTTCCTCTTCCTGTTGGGAAATGAGAGTTAAATTTGCCCGTCCAGACACCTCCAGCTAGCCTCTCATTGGTTCTCGCTATTCCTGTTCATCTTCCGCAGAAATTGCAAACTGTGCCAAACAGGAGGTTAAAGGCGCTGACTCTCCAAGTGGGGAGAGTGTTAGTAAAGCCTCTGGAATGTTGCACCCGAGTACTAGGGAAGGAAAACTGAGACATATTTGAACACGTCTCCCGATCACATGGTTGATCATACTCTGGGTTCCACATGCATGTTTTAGCTGAAGGAAGAATTCCTAAAACCTTGGTAGTTGAAACCCGTGGAATGGGTACCATGCAATATGACTTCAAAGGGTCTTCATTTGCTCACCGAACCTCTCCAATCCTATCACAGCTGCATTTATGCCCCTGTACACATGCTTGATTCTCTTTCGGAGACATAGCAATCCATAGGTTTTAAGATACTTCTAGTCAGGTACATTCTTAGGCGTTTAATATGCGGTGTTGAGTCCATTTCGTTGAGCAAGGAGTAGCTCTTGTCTATTCCATGTTTGGCTTAAGGAACTTTATCTGTGCTCATTTCAATCTCTGGTTTTATGCAGCACCCCAACTCACCTTTACCCTTAAGCAAGAATAAGTTGGTTTTCTAAATTTGAGACACTGTTCTGTTCTGTAATTCAGTTCCTGTGTAGCCTAGTTTACATTCCGTGTATTACTGATATCTTATGATGTTTCTTTTTCTGTGTGACTTATTTCAGTTAGAATCATCATACCTGAATCCACTCATTGTGCTACTAAGGGCCTGATGACACAGATTTCATTGCTGAGTGATACTGCGTTGTAAGTAAATACCACAAGTTCTTTATCCATTTTTCACTTTCTGTGATGTTGAACTTGTACTGTAAACGAGGTTCTTGTAAACAGAGGCGTCCCAAACTTTGGGGTGGCTGTGTCTTTTTGAATTTAATTTCCCTAAGCTATAGGACCATAAGTGGCAGTGCCCTAGGCTCTGTTGCTTTGTTTTTTAGATGTTTCAGGAAACACCATACACTTCTCCCGAGTGGTTGTTGGCAATTTACATCCCGCCCATCAGCATAACAAGGCTCCCAGTTCTCCATGGCCTGTCCTGCCTTTCTGGATTTTACACTTTTTTCAGATGGCCCTTTTGACCGGGGGGAAGTGAGACTTCATTGTAGTGCAGATTTCCTTTGCAAGCTTGCTTGTTTGGCCAAAAAGGGCGTATGTGTTTTTTCCTGAATATATTCAGGAAAAAACGCATACGCCCTTTTTGGCCAAGTGCATCATTGTGGACGTTCTGCCTCTTTTCCTATGCTTTCAATGCAATTCCAGTCTACCTCCTGAAATCGGTTTCCTGCAATTCTGCCCCGCTTTCAAGTCCTCTTGGCAGCCTTACTTCAGTCTATTTTTGGACGATAGCTGTCATTTATAACTCTGCAGGTTTGTGAATTACAGTGCCCCTGAACTCCTTTCTTCAACTCGCTTTCTTGTGAGCTGGCCGCAACACCGCAGGATGGCTTCAGGCCCTAATCTGGTTCTGGCATGGCACGCTGAGCCTTTGGTTAATTCCTCTTCCTGGTAGGAAATGAGAGTTAAATTTGCCCGTCCAGACACCTCCAGCTAGTCTCCATTGGTTCTCGCTATTCCTGTTCATCTTACGCAGAAATTGCAAACTGGGCTAAACAGGAGGTTAAAGGGACTGACTCTCCAAGTGGGGAGAGTGTTAGTAAAGCGTCTGGAATGTTGCACCCGAGTACCAGGGTACGAAAACTGAGACATATTTGAACACGTCTCCCGATCACATGGTTGATCATACTCTAGGTTCCACAGGCATGGTTTAGCTGAAGGAAGAATACCTTAAACCTGGGTAGTTGAAACCCGTGGAATGGGTACCATGCAATATGACTTCAAAGGGTCTTCATTTGCTCACCGAACCTCTCCAATCCTATCACTGCTACGTTTATGCCCCTGTACACATGCTTGATTCTCTTTTGGAGACATAGCAATCCATAGGTTTTAAGATACTTACAAGTCAGGTACATTCTTAGGCGTTTAATATGCGGTGTTGAGTCCATTTCGTTGAGCAAGGAGTAGCTCTTGTCTATTCCATATTTGGCTTAAGGAACTTTATCTGTGCTCATTTCAATCTGTGGTTTTATGCAGCACCCCAACTCACCTTTACCCTTAAGCAAGCATAAGTTGGTTTTCTAAATTTGAGACCCTGTTCTGTTTTGGAATGCAGTTCTTGTGTAGCCAAGTTTACATTCCGTGTATTAGTGATATCTTATGATGTTTCTTTTTCTGTGTGACTTATTTCAGTTAGAATCATCGTACCTGAATCCACTCATTATGCTGCTACGGGCCTGATGACATAGATTTCATTGCTGAGTGATACTGCGTTGTAAGTAAATACCACAAGTTCTTTATCCATTTTTCACTTTCTGCGATGTTGAACTTGTACTGTAAATGAGGTTCTTGTAAACAGAGCCGTTCCAAACTTTGGGGTGGCTGTGTCTTTTTGATTTTAATTTCCCTAAGCTATAAGACCATAAGTGGAAGTGCCCTAGGCTCTGTTGCTTTGTTTTTTAGATGTTTCAGGAAACACCATACACTTCTCCCCAGTGGTTTTTGGCAATTTACATCCCGCCAATCAGCATAACAAGGCTCCCAGTTCTCCATGGCCTGTCCTGCCTTTCTGGATTTTACACTTTTTTCAGATGGCCCTTTTGACCGGGGGGAAGTGAGACTTCATTGTAGTGCAGATTTCCTTTGCAAGCTTGCTTGGTTGGCCAAAAAGGGCGTATGCGTTTTTTCCTGAATATATTCAGGAAAAAACGCATACGCCCTTTTTGGCCAAGTGCATCATTGTGGACGTTCTGCCTCTTTTCCTATGCTTTCAATGCAATTCCAGTCTACCTCCTGAAATCGGTTTCCTGCAATTCTGCCCCGCTTTCAAGTCCTCTTGGCAGCCTTACTTCAGTCTATTTTTGGACGATAGCTGTCATTTATAACTCTGCAGGTTTGTGAATTACAGTGCCCCTGAGCTCCTTTCTTCAACTCGCTTTCTTTTGAGCTGGCCGCGACACCGCAGGATGGCTTCAGGCCCTATTCTGGTTCTGGCATGGCACGCTGAGCCTTTGGTTAATTCCTCATCCTGGTAGGAAATGAGAGTTAAATTTGCCCGTCCAGACACCTCCAGCTAGTCTCCATTGGTTCTCGCTATTCCTGTTCATCTTCCGCAGAAATTGCAAAGTGGGCCAAACAGGAGGTTAAAGGGACTGACTCTCCAAGTGGGGAGAGTGTTAGTAAAGCGTCTGGAATGTTGCACCCGAGTACCAGGGTACGAAAACTGAGACATATTTGAACACGTCTCCCGATCACATGGTTGATCATACTCTAGGTTCCACATGCATGTTTTAGCTGAAGGAAGAATACCTTAAACCTGGGTAGTTGAAACCCGTGGAATGGGTACCATGCAATATGACTTCAAAGGGTCTTCATTTGCTCACTGAACCTCTCCAATACTATCACTGCTGCGTTTATGCCCCTGTACATATGCTTGATTCTCTTTCGGAGACATAGTAATCCATAGGTTTTAAGATACTTACAAGTCAGGTACATTCTTAGGCGTTTAATATGCGGTGTTGAGTCCATTTCGTTGAGCAAGGAGTAGCTCTTGTCTATTCCATATTTGGCTTAAGGAACTTTATCTGTGCTCATTTCAATCTCTGGTTTTATGCAGCACCCCAACTCACCTTTACCCTTAAGCAAGCATAGTTGGTTTTCTAAATTTGAGACCCTGTTCTGTTCTGTAATTCAGTTCCTGTGTAGCCAAGTTTACATTCCGTGTATTACTGATATCTTATGATGTTTCTTTTTCTGTGCGACTTATTTCAGTTAGAATCATCATACCTGAATCCACTCATTGTGCTGCTAAGGGCCTGATGACACAGATTTCATTGCTGAGTGATACTGCATTGTAAGTAAATACCACAAGTTCTTTATCCATTTTTCACTTTCTGCGATGTTGAACTTGTACTGTAAACGAGGTTCTTGTAAACAGAGGCGTCCCAAACTTTGGGGTGGCTGTGTCTTTTTGATTTTAATTTCCCTAAGCTATAGGACCATAAGTGGAAGTGCCCTAGGTTCTGTTGCTTTGTTTTTTAGATGTTTCAGGAAACACCATACACTTCTCCCGAGTGGTTGTTGGCAATTTACATCCCGCCCATCAGCATAACAAGGCTCCCAGGTCTCCATGGCCTGTCCTGCCTTTCTGGATTTTACACTTTTTTCAGATGGCCCTTTTGACCGGGGGGAAGTGAGACTTCATTGTAGTGCAGATTTCCTTTGCAAGCTTGCTTGGTTGGCCAAAAAGGGCGTATGCGTTTTTTCCTGAATATATTCAGGAAAAAACGCATACGCCCTTTTTGGCCAAGTGCATCATTGTGGACGTTCTGCCTCTTTTCCTATGCTTTCAATGCAATTCCAGTCTACCTCCTGAAATCGGTTTCCTGCAATTCTGCCCCGCTTTCAAGTCCTCTTGGCAGTCTTACTTCAGTTTATTTTTGGACGATAGCTGTCATTTATAACTCTGCAGGTTTGTGAATTACAGTGCCCCTGAGCTCCTTTCTTCAACTCGTTTTCTTTTGAGCTGGCCGCAACACCGCAGGATGGCTTCAGGCCGTAATCTGGTTCCGGCACGGCACACTGAGCCTTTGGTTATTTCCTCTTCCTGGTGGGAAATGAGAGTTAAATTTGCCCGTCCAGACACCTCCAGCTAGCCTCTCATTGGTTCTCGCTATTCCTGTTCATCTTCCGCAGAAATTGCAAACTGAGCCAAACAGGAGGTTAAAGGCGCTGACTCTCCAAGTGGGGAGAGTGTTAGTAAAGCGTCTGGAATGTTGCACCCGAGTACCAGGGGAGGAAAACTGAGACATATTTGAACACGTCTACCGTTCACATGGTTGATCATAGTTGGGTTCCACATGCATGTTTTAGCTGAAGGAAGAATAACTTAAACCTGGAGACTTGAGACCCGTGTAATGGGTACCATGCAATATGACTTCAAAGGGTCTTCATTTGCTCACCGAACCTCTCCAATCCTATCACTGCTGCTTTTATGCCCCTGTACACACGCTTGATTCTCTTTTGGAGACATAGCAATCCATAGGTTTTAAGATACTTACTAGTCAGGTACATTCTTAGGCGTTTAATATGCGGTGTTGAGTCCATTTCGTTGAGCAAGGAGTAGCTCTTGTCTATTCCATATTTGGCTTAAGGAACTTTATCTGTGCTCATTTCAATCTCTGGTTTTATGCAGCACCCCAACTCACCTTTACCCTTAAGCAAGCATAGTTGGTTTTCTAAATTTGAGACCCTGTTCTGTTCTGTAATTCAGTTCCTGTGTAGCCAAGTTTACATTCCGTGTATTACTGATATCTTATGATGTTTCTTTTACTGTGCAACTTATTTCAGTTAGAATCATCATACCTGAATCCACTCATTGTGCTGCTAAGGGCCTGATGACACAGATTTCATTGCTGAGTGATACTGCATTGTAAGTAAATACCACAAGTTCTTTATCCATTTTTCACTTTCTGCGATGTTGAACTTGTACTGTAAACGAGGTTCTTGTAAACAGAGGCGTCCCAAACTTTGGGGTGGCTGTGTCTTTTTGATTTTAATTTCCCTAAGCTATAGGACCATAAGTGGAAGTGCCCTAGGTTCTGTTGCTTTGTTTTTTAGATGTTTCAGGAAACACCATACACTTCTCCAGAGTGGTTGTTGGCAATTTACATCCCGCCCTTCAGCATAACAAGGCTCCCAGTACTCCATGGCCTGTCCTGCCTTTCTGGATTTTACACTTTTTTCAGATGGCCCTTTTGACCGGGGGGAAGTGAGACTTCATTGTAGTGCAGATTTCCTTTGCAAGCTTGCTTGGTTGGCCAAAAAGGGCGTATGCGTTTTTTCCTGAATATATTCAGGAAAAAACGCATACGCCCTTTTTGGCCAAGTGCATCATTGTGGACGTTCTGCCTCTTTTCCTATGCTTTCAATGCAATTCCAGTCTACCTCCTGAAATCGGTTTCCTGCAATTCTGCCCCGCTTTCAAGTCCTCTTGGCAGCCTTACATCAGTCTATTTTTGGACGATAGCTGTCATTTATAACTCTGCAGGTTTGTGAATTACAGTGCCCCTGAGCTCCTTTCTTCAACTCGCTTTCTTTTGAGCTGGCCGCAACACCGCAGGATGGCTTCAGGCCGTAATCTGGTTCCGGCACGGCACACTGAGCCTTTGGTTATTTCCTCTTCCTGGTGGGAAATGAGAGTTAAATTTGCCTGTCCAGACACCTCCAGCTAGCCTCTCATTGGTTCTCGCTATTCCTGTTCATCTTCCGCAGAAATTGCAAACTGAGCCAAACAGGAGGTTAAAGGCGCTGACTCTCCAAGTGGGGAGAGTGTTAGTAAAGCGTCTGGAATGTTGCACCCGAGTACCAGGGGAGGAAAACTGAGACATATTTGAACACGTCTCCCGATCACATGGTTGATCATACTCTGGGTTCCACATGCATGTTTTAGCTGAGGGAAGAGTACCTAAAACCTGGGCAGTTGAAACCCGTGGAATGGGTACCATGCAATATGACTTCAAAGGGTCTTCATTTGCTCACCGAACCTCTCCAATCCTATCACTGCTGCCTTTATGCCCCTGTACACATGCTTTATTCTCTTTCGGAGACATAGCAATCTATAGGTTTTAAGATACTTACTAGTCAGGTACATTCTTAGGCGTTTAATATGCGGTGTTGAGTCCATTTCGTTGAGCAAGGAGTAGCTCTTGTCTATTCCATATTTGGCTTAAGGAACTTTATCTGTGCTCATTTCAATCTCTGGTTTTATGCAGCACCCCAACTCACCTTTACCCTTAAGCAAGCATAAGTTGGTTTTCTAAATTTGAGACCCTGTTCTGTTCTGTAATTCAGTTCCTGTGTAGCCAAGTTTACATTCCGTGTATTAGTGATATCTTATGATGTTTCTTTTTCTGTGTGACTTATTTCAGTTAGAATCATCGTACCTGAATCTACTCATTATGCTGCTACGGGCCTGATGACATAGATTTCATTGCTGAGTGATACTGCATTGTACGTAAGTACCACAAGTTCTTTATCCATTTTTCACTTTCTGCGATGTTGAACTTGTACTGTAAACGAGGTTCTTGTAAACAGAGCCGTTCCAAACTTTGGGGTGGCTGTGTCTTTTTGATTTTAATTTCCCTAAGCTATAGGACCATAAGTGGAAGTGCCCTAGGCTCTGTTGCTTTGTTTTTTAGATGTTTCAGGAAACACCATACACTTCTCCCGAGTGGTTGTTGGCAATTTACATCCCGCCCTTCAGCATAACAAGGCTCCCAGTTCTCCATGGCCTGTCCTGCCTTTCTGGATTTTACACTTTTTTCAGATGGCCCTTTTGACCGGGGGGAAGTGAGACTTCATTGTAGTGCAGATTTCCTTTGCAAGCTTGCTTGGTTGGCCAAAAAGGGCGTATGCGTTTTTTCCTGAATATATTCAGGAAAAAACGCATACGCCCTTTTTGGCCAAGTGCATCATTGTGGACGTTCTGCCTCTTTTCCTATGCTTTCAATGCAATTCCAGTCTACCTCCTGAAATCGGTTTCCTGCAATTCTGCCCCGCTTTCAAGTCCTCTTGGCAGCCTTACTTCAGTCTATTTTTGGACGATAGCTGTCATTTATAACTCTGCAGGTTTGTGAATTACAGTGCCCCTGAGCTCCTTTCTTCAACTCGCTTTCTTGTGAGCTGGCCGCAACACCGCAGGATGGCTTCAGGCCCTAATCTGGTTCCGGCATGGCACGCTGAGCCTTTGGTTATTTCCTCCTCCTGGTGGGAAATGAGAGTTAAATTTGCCCGTCCAGACACCTCCAGCTAGCCTCTCATTGGTTCTCGCTATTCCTGTTCATCTTCCGCAGAAATTGCAAACTGGGCCAAACAGGAGGTTAAAGGCGCTGACTCTCCAAGTGGGGAGAGTGTTAGTAAAGCGTCTGGAATGTTGCACCCGAGTACCAGGGTACGAAAACTGAGACATATTTGAACATGTCTCCCGATCACATGGTTGATCATACTCTAGGTTCCACATGCATGTTTTAGCTGAAGGAAGAATACCTAAAACCTGGGTAGTTGAAACCCGTGGAATGGGTACCATGCAATATGACTTCAAAGGGTCTTCATTTGCTCACCGAACCTCTCCAATCCTATCACTGCTGCGTTTATGCCCCTGTACACATGCTTGATTCTCTTTTGGAGACATAGCAATCCATAGGTTTTAAGATACTTACAAGTCAGGTACATTCTTAGGCGTTTAATATGCGGTGTTGAGTCCATTTCGTTGAGCAAGGAGTAGCTCTTGTCTATTCCATATTTGGCTTAAGGAACTTTATCTGTGCTCATTTCAATCTGTGGTTTTATGCAGCACCCCAACTCACCTTTCCCCTTAAGCAAGCATAAGTTGGTTTTCTAAATTTGAGACCCTGTTCTGTTCTGTAATTCAGTTCCTGTGTAGCCAAGTTTCCATTCCGTGTATTACTGATATCTTATGATGTTTCTTTTTCTGTGTGACTTATTTCAGTTAGAATCATCATACCTGAATCCACTCATTGTGCTGCTAAGGGCCTGATGACACAGATTTCATTGCTGAGTGATATTGCTTTGTAAGTAAATACCACAACTTCTTTATCCATTTTTCACTTTCTGCGATGTTGAACTTGTACTGTAAACGAGGTTCTTGTAAACAGAGCCGTTCGAAAATTTGGGGTGGCTGTGTCTTTTTGATTTTAAATTCCCTAAGCTATAGGACCATAAGTGGAAGTGCCCTAGGCTCTGTTGCTTTGTTTTTTAGATGTTTCAGGAAACACCATACACTTCTTCTGAGTGTCTGTTGGCAATTTACATCCCGCCCATCAGCATAACAAGGCTCCCAGTTCTCCATGGCCTGTCCTGCCTTTCTGGATTTTACACTTTTTTCAGATGGCCCTTTTGACCGGGGGGAAGTGAGACTTCATTGTAGTGCAGATTTCCTTTGCAAGCTTGCTTGGTTGGTCAAAAAGGGCGTATGCGTTTTTTCCTGAATATATTCAGAAAAAAACGCATACGCCCTTTTTGGCCAAGTGCATCATTGTGGACGGTCTGCCTCTTTTCCTATGCTTTCAATGCAATTCCAGTCTACTCCCTGAAATCGGTTTCCTGCAATTCTGCCCCGCTTTCAAGTCCTCTTGGCAGCCTTACTTCAGTCAATTTTTGGACGATAGCTGTCATTTATAACTCTGCAGGTTTGTGAATTACAGTGCCCCTGAGCTCCTTTCTTCAACTCGCTTTCTTGTGACCTGGCCGCAACACCGCAGGATGGCTTCAGGCCCTAATCTGGTTCCGGCACGGCACACTGAGCCTTTGGTTATTTCCTCTTCCTGGTGGGAAATGAGAGTTAAATTTGCCCGTCCAGACACCTCCAGCTAGCCTCTCATTGGTTCTCGCTATTCCTGTTCATCTTCCGCAGAAATTGCAAACTGAGCCAAACAGGAGGTTAAAGGCGCTGACTCTCCAAGTGGGGAGAGTGTTAGTAAAGCGTCTGGAATGTTGCACCCGAGTACCAGGGGAGGAAAACTGAGACATATTTGAACACGTCTCCCGTTCACATGGTTGATCATACTTGGGTTCCACATGCATGTTTTAGCTGAAGGAAGAATACCTTAAACCTGGAGAGTTGAGACCCGTGTAATGGGTTCCATGCAATATGACTTCAAAGGGTCTTCATTTGCTCACCGAACCTCTCCAATCCTATCACTGCTGCATTTATGCCCCTGTACACACGCTTGATTCTCTTTTGGAGACATAGCAATCCATAGGTTTTACGATACTTACTAGTCAGGTACATTCTTAGGCGTTTAATATGCGGTGTTGAGTCCATTTCGTTGAACAAGGAGTAGCTCTTGTCTATTCCATATTTGACTTAAGGAACTTTATCTGTGCTCATTTCAATCTCTGGTTTTATGCAGCACCCCAACTCACCTTTCCCCTTAAGCAAGCATAAGTTGGTTTTCTAAATTTGAGACCCTGTTCTGTTTTGGAATGCAGTTCCTGTGTAGCCAAGTTTACATTCCGTGTATTAGTGATATCTTATGATGTTTCTTTTTCTGTGTGACTTATTTCAGTTAGAATCATCATACCTGAATCCACTCATTGTGCTGCTAAGGGCCTGATGACACAGATTTCATTGCTGAGTGATACTGCATTGTAAGTAAATACCACAAGTTCTTTATCCATTTTTCACTTTCTGCGATGTTGAACTTGTACGGTAAACGAGGTTCTTGTAAACAGAGGCGTCCCAAACTTTGGGGTGGCTGTGTCTTTTTGATTTTAATTTCCCTAAGCTATAGGACCATAAGTGGAAGTGTCCTAGGTTCTGTTTCTTTGTTTTTTAGATGTTTCAGGAAACACCATACACTTCTCCCGAGTGGTTGTTGGCAATTTACATCCCGCCCATCAGCATAACAAGGCTCCCAGTTCTCCATGGCCTGTCCTGCCTTTCTGGATTTTACACTTTTTTCAGATGGCCCTTTTGACCGGGGGGAAGTGAGACTTCATTGTAGTGCAGATTTCCTTTGCAAGCTTGCTTGGTTGGCCAAAAAGGGCGTATGCGTTTTTTCCTGAATATATTCAGGAAAAAACGCATACGCCCTTTTTGGCCAAGTGCATCATTGTGGACGTTCTGCCTCTTTTCCTATGCTTTCAATGCAATTCCAGTCTACCTCCTGAAATCGGTTTCCTGCAATTCTGCCCCGCTTTCAAGTCCTCTTGGCAGCCTTACTTCAGTCTATTTTTGGACGATAGCTGTCATTTATAACTCTGCAGGTTTGTGAATTACAGTGCCCCTGAGCTCCTTTCTTCAACTCGCTTTCTTTTGAGCTGGCCGCAACACCGCAGGATGGCTTCAGGCCCTAATCTGGTCCTGGCATGGCACGCTGAGCCTTTGGTTAATTCCTCGTTCTGGTAGGAAATGAGAGTTAAATTTGCCCGTCCAGACACCTCCAGCTAGTCTCCATTGGTTCTCGCTATTCCTGTTCATCTTCCGCAGAAATTGCAAACTGGGCCAAACAGGAGGTTAAAGGGACTGACTCTCCAAGTGGGGAGAGTGTTAGTAAAGCGTCTGGAATGTTGCACCCGAGTACCAGGGTACGAAAACTGAGACATATTTGAACACGTCTCCCGATCACATGGTTGATCATACTCTAGGTTCCACATGCATGTTTTAGCTGAAGGAAGAATACCTTAAACCTGGGTAGTTGAAATCCGTGGAATGGGTACCATGCAATATGACTTCAAAGGGTCTTCATTTGCTCACCGAACCTCTCCAATCCTATCACTGCTGCGATTATGCCCCTGTACACATGCTTTATTCTCTTTCAGGAACATAGCAATCTATAGGTTTTAAGATACTTACAAGTCAGGTACATTCTTAGGCGTTTAATATGCGGTGTTGAGTCCATTTCGTTGAGCAAGGAGTAGCTCTTGTCTATTCCATATTTGGCTTAAGGAACTTTATCTGTGCTCATTTCAATCTCTGGTTTTATGCAGCACCCCAACTCACCTTTACCCTTAAGCAAGCATAAGTTGTTTTTCTAAATTTGAGACCCTGTTCTGTTCTGTAATTCAGTTCCTGTGTAGCCAAGTTTCCATTCCATGTATTACTGATATCTTATGATGTTTCTTTTTCTGTGTGACTTATTTCAGTTAGAATCACCATACCCGAATCCACTCATTATGCTGCTTCGGGCCTGGTGACATAGATTTCATTGCTGAATGATATTGCTTTGTACATGAGTACCACAACTTCTTTATCCATTTTTCACTTTCTGTGATATTGAACTTGTATGGTAAACGAGGTTCTTGTAAACAGAGGCGTCCCAAACTTTGGGGTGGCTGTGTCTTTTTGATTTTAATTTCCCTAAGCTATAGGACCATAAGTGGAAGTGCCCTAGGCTCTGTTGCTTTGTTTTTTAGATGTTTCAGGAAACACCATACACTTCTCCGGAGTGGCTGTTGGCAATTTACATCCCGCCCATCAGCATAACAAGGCTCCCAGTTCTCCATGGCCTGTCCTGCCTTTCTGGATTTTACACTTTTTTCAGATGGCCCTTTTGACCGGGGGGAAGTGAGACTTCATTGTAGTGCAGATTTCCTTTGCAAGCTTGCTTGGTTGGCCAAAAAGGCGTGTGCGTTTTTTCCTGAATATATTCAGGAAAAAACGCATACGCCCTTTTGGGCCAAGTGCATCATTGTGGACGTTCTGCCTCTTTTCCTATGCTTTCAATGCAATTCCAGTCTACCTCCTGAAATCGGTTTCCTGCAATTCTGCCCCGCTTTCAAGTCCTCTTGGCAGCCTTACTTCAGTCTATTTTTGGACGATAGCTGTCATTTATAACTCTGCAGGTTTGTGAATTACAGTGCCCCTGAGCTCCTTTCTTCAACTCGCTTTCTTTTGAGCTGGCCGCAACACCGCAGGATTGCTTCAGGCCCTAATCTGGTTCCGGCACGGCACACTGAACCTTTGGTTATTTCCTCTTCCTGGTGG